>NW_027279722.1:7500-20000 GCF_046629955.1 Centroberyx affinis
AAGTAGTAGAACAAAGACTGCTGGTGCTATAGGCTACAGTATGACTCAGTAATGTTAGCTCAGTAGATATTTACACAAACTTTACACCATTGGTAAATACCATGCCTTAAAGTTTACAAATGCAAGCTTCATTCACACATAGGCTACGCTCAAATGTTCACATTGCATGTACCAAACAAAATGCACAAAAAAACCCCAAAACAAGGCAAAAGCAGCCTATAAGACACATCACTGCAAACAAAAACATTGATTAAAGTAACCGATCTACAACAACGGCAGATTGAGCCGACAGAAAAAGAAAAAGACAGCAGCGGACTGTCCTGAGAGCGGAGGGAAAGCACAATTAATATAACCGACGATGAAGAAGAACGTTGGACTGCATCATTAAAATAAGAGAAGAAGAGACCTGAGCGTGGAAGACTATAGTTACTTTATTTACCTGCCCTAGCGAATAGTTACTTTAAAGTACTTTCAGGTTCCCACTTAAACAGCCTTTAAAATATTCAGTGTCTTCTGCTGATGACATCACTCTTGTCGCCTTGAGTTAGTATTGTTTAGAAATCATCACTGATTGACAATCTGCTGTTATCTGAAGAAAACATCGAGGTAGCTTTGATTTATCTGGTTCCTCTGATACACAGTAAACCAGTCAGATCACAGAGGCTTTAACTGACTGTCTGCTCTCAGAATGCACAGCAGGTGGCGCTCACAACACAGTGGCGGCCTAAGTGTTTTCAATATTCACTTTTCACCAACATGGCCGACGTTCTTCCTCAGGTTCTGCATGGCTTCTCTCCACTGGCAGCGGTGTTAAGAAGCCGACTGTCTGTCTCCTCCCTCGGTGACTGTGATCAAATCATAACACGACACAGCTGCTGTCTCTGAGATCTTCTGCTGTCAGGCTGAAACTCTGTGAGACAGAGATCTGATCGAGTCACAAAATGCTAACAGACCAGAAGTTACCGTTAGCTTTGGTTAGCCAGGCAGCATTTTGTGAGCCTCCATCAAATCACTTTTTTGATCATCAGTGATTCCTTCTTCACTAATGAAGACCTTTGTAGCCACAACGCATCACCAGCTGTTTTAATGTTTTAGCCCAACTTCATAAAGGCTTTTTTAAATCACCAGAGCCCAGAGGTGTGACCAAGTCAAAGTTTGCTCGAGTCCCAAGTCAGTCTGAACTAAATGCAATATGGTTTTAATAAACTTGATAAGAGCATCATGTAGATATGAATGGAAGAGAAAGTTTTTGTCACACAGACAGAAATAAAAAAGTTTTAGATTGACACTAACCAGAGGAGTGGCCAAGTCCACTTCACTCGAGTCCCAAGTCAGTCTCAAGTCTTGAGGCACAAGTCTCAAGTCAAGTCTAAATGTAGATTACCAAGTCAAGTTCAAGTGAAGTCCAAGTCAAGTCCAAGTCATTCATGTGAAGTCTCAAGTCTAAATGTAGAACAGCAAGTCAAGTCAGAACAAATCAAGAGTCCAGTATCAATTTAATATCTTAAAGAAAACTAAATATCTAGGACTTTTCAATGCAATATGGTTTTAATAGGATAAAAACTTGGTAAGAGCATCATGAGTTTGATTTCTATAATCAGTTTCAACTTCAATAAATTCAATCATTCCATACAAATTCAGAAAACAGAATTTAAATTCAGTCGTCTGCCGGAACAAATCTCATCACTTTCAATCTAAGTCATTTACACAAACACAAGATCTCAAGTCAAGACTTTAGAAACCTTTTCAAGTCATCAGAGTACAAGTCAGAGTCAAGTCCCAAGTCACCAGAACCCAAGTCAAGTCAAGTCTCAAGCAGTTAAAACTGTGACTCAATTCTGACTCGAGTCCCCACCTCTGAAAAAAAACTAAAATAAAAAATAAATGCTTCCATTCATGTCTGTATTTTTTGCTGGAGTTTTGAAGGAGGTCTGGAAACATATGGAAGTACACGTACAAAGTACAAGTCAAAGTCAAGTCCCAAGTCACCAGAACCCAAGTCAAGTCTCAAGTCAAGTCTTCTCTTCATGCATCAAGTCAAGTCTCAAACAATTCAGAATTGTGTCTCGAGTCCAAGTCATGTGACTCGAGTCCCCACCTCTGCCAAATCCACTCCAGTGCCTTGGATTTCACTGGTACCAATTTATTTTTAAATGCATTAACTTTAACTATTCCTATTGTCTAAAACAATTTTTTGTTCCTTATACGTCAAATTACTCACTAAGACGCTCTGATCATCCTCTTTATAGTTCCCTTTGTATCTAAGGAAGTTGGTAAAAAAGCTTTTATGTTTCGGGCTCCTTCTGATTGGAATAAGTTACCTGTAAATATCTGTTCTCTGTCATCTTTTTGCTTATTTAAAAATGTTTTGTTTTCTCATCTTAAAACAGATTGTTTTCAGTAATGCCATCACTGTTCCTTTATTTCCTTTATTCATAGATTGATCCTTTTCTTTTTTACTGATTGTGTCGAGTCTAAGGTTGTAACTTCTTTTTTTTTCTTTCTTTTGTTATTTAGTTTGTCGTTTGTTTGGTTGTTTGTTGTTTGTTTTGTCATTGTTTTGTTATATATTATTGTGTCTTGTACTGTTCTGTTTTCCATTTGTTTTGTGAGTATTTGTTTGGGACCCGCTTGAAAACGAGATGATACATCTCAAGGGGTTTATCCTGATATAATACATTTCTCTACATGTTCTCTGAACTGCTGCCACTGCGTTTTCGGACGAAACCTCCGAGGGGAACCGTTCGGAAAATTAAAGTTTCGGTGTCTTTTCGTAGATGTCGGGTAACTGGATCACGTTGACCTTTTTGTTAAAGTACAGTCGTTTGGTTTTACAGTGAAACTCTGCAGAGCTGTTCTGCAGCAGGAAGGAGAACTAATGCAGGAGAGAGGGCCAGAGCTGGTGTGACTGACTTGTAACTTAGTTTACAAGCCTCTGTGTGTGTGTGTGTGTGTGTGGGTGTGTGTGTGTGTGTGTGTGTGTGTGTGTGTGTGTGTGTGTGTGTGTGTGCGTGTGTGAGTCATTTCACAATGTTATTGCTTTTGGAACGGAGCAGTTTATAAACTGGACACAAACACCGGCCCACTCAGAGCGGTTATGCAACACTGAAACACACACACACTCACACACACACACACACACACACACACACACACACACACACACACAAGTAATGAAACAAGGTCAAGAGACAAGCTCTCCTTTCCCTCTCTCACTCTTATAAACTCTATTTGCTACGTATCTATATTCTATATTTTAAAGAAGAAGTGCTGCCTGTTCTCCGTCGTTCTGGACACTTTTCTTTCTTTCTTTCTTTCTTTCTCTCCAAACTTTGTCTGCAGTGGAGTTTCTGTTTGAGCATAAAGAACATGAAGTCACTGGAGAAAACAGCTGGATGGGAGAGAGACGGAGGTAGAGAGACAAAGACAGACAGAGAGAGGAGGGGAGGGGGGGTGAGAGAGAAAAAAAAGTAGAGGAAGAAAAAGAAGGCTGGAAGAAAGACAAAGAGAAGAAGCAAACAGAGTAATACAGATAGGACAGTGAGAGAGAGAAGGGAGTGGTTGAGGTCAGACTGATGAGAAAGAAAGAAAAAAAAAGATTGAGAGAGAGAAAGCAAAGAGGAAGAACAGACAGTCGAAAGCGAAAGAAAACAGGTTTAGAGAGGGAGAGAGAGGAATACAATGAAAGGAAGGGCGGAAAGAGAGAGAGACCTACAGTGCCAGAGAGAGAGAGAGAGAGAGAGAGAGAGTGAAAAAGAGAGACAAAAGCTGGTTTCACATCCAAGTATTTTCACTGTATCTACTGTATCACTAGAAAAGATAACTAGAAAAAGCAATGTTTGATAAAGTTTCAGCAATCAGTGATGAAACTGATCATTTCATCACTGATCCATTTGATTGATTTAGTGTTTAGATAATGTCAGCTTGTTAGCTAGCTAACCATAGCATCTGGTCAGCTAACCATCACTGTCTTGTTGTTAACACATCTGATTAGCACACTAGCTAACATTAACATCAGTGTGTTTGCTGGCTAGTTAGCTAGCTAACAGTTTGTTCAGGTTAACTGAGCTGACTCTTCTCAAGCTCCAACTCTTCATGTTTTGGAGTAGAGACTAGGGCTAAAGACAAGACAGTTTACTGTGTCACAGTAACCTACATTTGGAAACAAATCCACCTTATCACACTATTCACTTTTACTGAGAACGTTACTGAATGGATCTACAGCCACACCACAACAAGCTGACTCAGCTGCTCTCTGCTGACAGCTGCTTCACACACATTTACACTTTATTAACTAACACACATTGCCTGATATCAGACAGAACTGTCAACTCGTTCCACTCCATTTCCATCTTCAGTCTGACATTGCCTCCACTCTAACCCATTTCCGTGGGGGAGGGGGATTCGATTTTCCCTAACCAATCCGCCTGAATCTAACGTCATTTTAAGTCGACACTGATGCGTAGCCATGACAACACCAGAGACGGTTCAGAAAGGATAGAGCATCTTTGACGACACAGAGCCAAGTAAAAACAAAGTATTTTGGATTTCAAAATAATTGGTACTTTTAATGGATTTAGATCAGCCTGGATAGCAGCGTCTATCTTGTCTGTAGCGTCTCCATTGTTGTTATTACTCCTCCTTGGTTCTGGTGCACAGCTTGACAACAGCGTTAGTCCCGCCCGTGGCTCTGATTGGCTAATCGTTAGTCCCCCCCCCCCCCCCCCCGGGGCTCATTGGACCGATAATTTTTTCAACCGAGAAACCGCTGTTTCATGTCACGACGCCAGACCAGAATCAGTCAACTGGTGGAGTGGGCGGAGTCAAAGGTCTGGACCCAGGCAATAACTGACATGTAAATGCAAAGCCTCAATAACAACTTGCTCAATAGCCTACTAAAAAAAAAAAAACCAGGCTACTAATGAATGCCAATCAAGTGTTGAAACACTCTTCCCATGTTTCAGGTGGATGTTTTTTCTGACTCAGAGTTCAGGAACTCTGTTTACTCACTGCAGCCAAGCTTGAAGGAAATGCACCTATTTCACATTTGAAAAGTTTGCTTAAAATTTGCTTGATAATTGAAAAAAATACAGTATGCGTGTGTGTGTGTGTGTGTGTGTGAGAGAGAAAGAGAGAGAGAGAAGAGAGTGAAAGAGACAGAGAAGAGAGAGCTTTATGTAATGTGTTGGCTCCGACTCAGATTCCTATACTGTTGCTCATCTCTCTACAGAAATATCACATGACCAGAGAGAGAGAGAGAGAGAGAGAGAGACATAAAGATACAGATAGAGAGAGAGAGATCTGTAGTATCCAGTAGGTGTTTCATCTATTCCACTATATTAACATTAACATGGAGGAAAATGAGTCTTTGTGACAGAAAGCCAGTTCAAGTGAATTATGAATTATGTTTCCTCTGTGGCATTTTTACAAGTTCAGTAACAGTAAAGTGTCAGTAAAGAGTTTTTTTCACTTCTACACTTCATGCAGCCTCATTTTGAGCCGCTAACTGGGACTTTTTCACACGTAACTCCAGTAAAACCAGTAGGACACGCTGCATAATATCTCTCTCCATCTTTTCTCACTCTCACTCTGCTTTGCTTATCCTCCATCTTTCTCTCCTTTATCTCCTTCCTTCCTTCCTTCCTTCCTCCTTCGCTCCCTCTTTATCTCCCTCCTACCTCCCTCTTTCTTCCTACTCCTTCTCTCCTTCTTTATCTCCTCCCTCCTTCCCTCTCTCCTCCCTCCGTCAGACCAAGCTGGAGCCAAAAGCCTCAACATTCCTAACATTCAACGCAACCCAGATCTCTCTCTCTCTCTCTCTCTCTCTCCCGCTCTCTCTCTCTCTGTCTGCGTCTATGTCTCTCTCTCTCTCACAAAAACACACAGGAATCCACATGCCTTTCTCCGTGTCTTTCCCTCATTCTCTCACACACATAAAGTTATACACACAGGAATCTGCATGCCTCTCTATTCTCTCTCTCTCTCTCTCTCTCTCTCTTTCTCTCTCCCTCTCTCTCTCTCTCTCACACACACACACACATACACACTAGCCCTCTAGTTAAGGGGTGAATGAGGCAGAGTTCAGAGAGAACATAACCGAGCAGAACTGAATAGAATAGAATAGAATAGAATAGAATAGAAGCCCCACACCACAACAAAACATTAGCTTTGTTTAGCTTTACATTAGCTAATAGACTTGAGACAATGCTGACTACTTTCAATTCCAAGCTAAAGACCTACCTGTTTTTAATTTTAATTTTAATTAATTTTCTTTTAAATCAAATTTATTTGTTGGTTGGTTTTATTCTGTATGCTTTTGATTGTTTGTTTTATTGTTTTTATTGTTTTTACTCTGTGTGCTTTTGCCTGTTTGCTTTTATTGTTTTTATCTTTTGGTTCTTGTGCTTTTGCCTGTCTACTGTACTCTGTAAAGCACTTTGGGTTGCCTTTGGGTATGAAATGTGCTATATAAATAAATTTGCCTTGCCTTGCCTTGCTTTTGTTAGCTAGCTAGCTAGCCAGCAAACACACTGATGTTAATGTGAACACGCTAACGCTAGCTGCTACTAGTGAAGTATTACGTAATTTCAATCAGGAAGACTACTTATCATTCATTCATGCTTTTTCTTTACCCAATCAGAGTTGGTGAACACTTTCCCTCTTTTTCCAGAGAACCAATCAGAGTTAGTCGTCACTTCCCTCTCTTCCCTCAGAGCCAATCGTCTAAGTGACAGGAGTACATACACGTCACCTTCTATGCTATTGCCCTTCTCTCAGATCTATGCTGCTGTCATTCCAGTCTCTGTGCTTTCCTTCGTCCCTCCTCCTCCTCATCACCACCAGTGTCCAGGCTCCAGAGGAACTCCCCAGGAGAACGTCCTAATTCCTACGTCTATCCCGGATGTACTCCTAACTTCACGAATGGGAGGAGTTCCTCCATGGAGCTTATGCCAAACTTTACATCTTGTTTCATGTCATGAATAAACTTTTTAATTCGAGCATTCATCCTAGTCTCTCCTGATTGAAGATACGTTAGCTAGTGTGCTAATCAGATGTGTTAACAACAAGACAGTGATGGTTAGCTGACCAGATGCTATGGTTAGCTAGCTAACAAGCTGACATTATCTAAACACTAAATCAATCAGATGGATCAGTGATGAAATGATCAGTTCAGTCAGAAACAGACAGAAATTAACTGTCTGTTCAATTCTGTTGAGACGACAGAAACACAGTCAGCTGTTCACAGAGCTGAAGACCTCCAAGATTTTACAGTTTAGGTCTTGGTTAGTTTTGAGCTGGCTGATTAGTGGCTGATCAGTTTAGTCTGGTTGGCTGCTTGCTTGTGAGTTTACTGTGTTGCAGTCTGACTGACTGGTTTGCTGGTTGACTGGTTTGCTGGGTGACTGGTTTGGTGGCTGGTGAACTGGGTGGACTGCTGCTTTCTGTTTTGTCTGTAGCTGTAATCAGTGTTGCCAACTTGTTTCCAAAGAAAGTAGCTATTGGCTGCTCAAAAAGTCGCTAGAAGTCGCCGGATGACATCATATGCTAATTTTGTCTCTAGTCTTTTCTAGTAGTTTCAGAAATAAAGTCTCCAGGTGGTTCTGAAAAGTCGCTAAATCTAGTGACAAAGTCGCCAAGTTGGCAACACTGTCTGTCTGAAGCGGTAATACCGGCCGTCTGATTATGCAGCATGATAAACAACATTAAACACACTGAGAGCTGTGGAGAGGCCTGGACTGACACCAACACACACACACACACACACACACACACACACACACACACACACACACACACAGAGAACAGTTTGGTCCAGATGCCTGTAATGAAATAACTGCATATCAGCTCAGAAATGACCGTTAGCATCAGTTAGCCAGTTAGCTTTTTGTGACTCGATCAAACCAGTTTTTTTTAAATCGTGTTTCAGTCGTCTGACAACAGGAACAGGAACCTGCAGAAGTACGTCAGCCATGTTGGTGGAGCAGCTCTGTTCCTCACAGTCCCACTGGGAGCAGACCAGTTCAACACAGTCTTCTACTGGAAACACTGAGGGCCACTGGAGCTGCTGGGGGTTCAGTGCCTTGCTCAACAGCTCTGTCTCATGTACAGTCTGTTTATTGGATTAAATCCTTTCTTCCTTTTCTCCTATTTCTTCCCCCAGCACTTCTCTGTCATCCATGATGGTTCTGGACCACAGGAGCATCTGATCTGTCCCCTCTGCTGTCAGGCTACTGCTGTGACCTCTGACCCTTCACTTCCTCTACTGCTTATCTGCTGTTGATCTCACTGGAAGTCTCTCTGGATGAAAGAGTCAGATAAACCAGAGTGTGATCCTTTACTGAATCCTCCGCTCTTTGATTCTGAGGGACTGACACCAAAACCTGACGTTTACCGCTGATGTTTTACATCCTGAAACATTTTCTCATATCAAACTCCGTTGTAGCTGCTGGAAATATCTGGAGGTGACGTCACCTCGTCTACGATTGGCCGGTTATCCACCAAGAAAAGAAACACAACAAACTACTAAATGAAACAGGAATGCAAAGTACCAAACCCCCAAAACAAGAGATCAGAGACATTTTTTCATTGTGAAACTGACTGACAAAGCTCAGTGTCAAAGTAATACCAATATCCAACTGTCAGTTTGAATGTATTTTGCAGTTCTGAAAGTTTTGTCTATTTTACTTGTTTTGTCTACAAACAAGTAAAATAGACACAGTGGTGGAAGAAGTACTGAGATCTTTTACTTCAGTAAAAGTATCAATACAACAATGTAAAGATACTCCATTACAAGTAAAAGTCCTGCATTCAAAATCTTACTTAAGTAAAAGTACATAAGTATTGGCAGCAAAATGTACTTAGAGTATCAAAGTAAACGTACTCATTATGCAAACTGTCCCCATTTAGAGAGTTATATTTTTAAATTATTGGAATATCAATACTGATTTATTGACATACATGTACATGTAAGCAGCATTTTAAAGTTGTCAACGTGAAGCTAATCTTAACAATTTAGCTGTACTTTTGGGTAGTCTGATCTATAACAATGCTATTTTATAGTTATTTTATAAAGATGATCAAATGTTTTAAATATAAAATATTGATCTGAAAAGTAACTAGTAACTATAGCTGTGAAATAAATGCAATGGAGTAAAAAGTACAATATTTCCCTCTAAAATGTAGTGGAGTATAAGTACAAAGTAGCATAAAATGGAAATACTCAAGTAAAGTACAAGTACCTCAAAATTGTACTGAAGTACAGTACTTGAGTAAATGTACTTAGTTACTTTACACCACTGCATAGAAGTGTATTCAGTTTAAATATAGAAGTCAACCTCTTCGAGAATATATATCTAATGGCTACATCCTCTTTAAATCAATAGTTTTGAATTGAATGGGTTAAAAAACGTGTGTGTGTGTTTCTCAGGTGTGTTTCATTGCGTTCAGCTTGGCGACAGTGTTTTCATTACTGAGTGGCTGTTAAATGCTCTGCATGTCAAATCAAGCGCACCTCACATTCTTCAGATGCCTGCAGAGTTTTCCAAACCGTCTGTTGCATTTCCGTTTTAGCCATTTTGCAGATGCTTGTATGTGATTTACACTGAATGCAACAGATTAATAAACTTAAATCGGCAAAATTAATGATAAAATCCACAATAAAACAACTTTTGTTGATGTTTAGATGAGTCTTTACATTTCCCCATAACTACATCAATGTTGAATCTGTCGTTCAGCCACAGCTGCCGAGTCCAGAATACAAACCCTGAGGCTGAGAGAGGAGGAGAGGAATGTGTAGCTACAGGCTACACACACACACACACACACACACACACACACACACACACACACACACACACACACCTATCAGATCTCTAAAGAATCTGTAGGTGCGTCTTCTTCACCAGCAGAATCCAGTGACAAAGATATGAAGGTGCACACACACACACACACACACACACACACAACACACACACACACACGCACACACACACACACACGCACACACACACTCTCAAACATGTACCCACTTGCACACACCCACACACACACCTAAACTGCACACAGGCAGGCAGATACACACACACTTACTGTACAAATACTTATCGCACTCAAATATGTGCACATGCATGCACCTACACGCTTACAGTACACACACACACACACACACACACACACACACACACACACAGCTGTTGACAGAGGGATGATTCCTTGCATACCTGACTCCAGGTGTGTGTGTGTGTGTGTATGTGTGTGTGTGTTGGGGGGGTCCATGCTGCAGCGTTATGTCTGTACCAACTCTTCTGTACCTGCTTCACTTTGCGTGGTCTGAAGTATCAGAATATACTGTTTATGGCAGTGGTTCTCAACCTGGGGGTCGGGACCCTCCAGGGGGTCACAAGACGGGATTTGGAGGATAAGAAAAAAAACACATTTCTACAGTACAGTTATTATCATGTCTATTTTTTCCGATTTTTCTCTCGTTTTTGCTTCTTTTTGTGAAATACGGAATAGTTTTCAGCCTCTCTGCTTCCTATAAAACAACCTGATTAGGGAAAAGCAATCAGAAGAATTTCGGTGTTCCACTTGTTCAGACTGAAAGGTTTAATAAACATAAAGAAAGCAGCATGACATGTTTTCTATATATTGTCAGAATCTGCTTTGTCGGCGTTCCTTAATGTGCTAGAAGTGATTTTCAGACTGTTCCTCCAGACAATGGCAGTGAATGGAGAGAGAGAAAAAAAAACAACAATTCTCCAGTCTCCTCTACCAGAGCAACAGATCACAGAATCACTGATTTTGGGGGTTTTATCATGGAGGAAGAGACACGACCCAAGACTCTACCAGAGCCACACAGAGATTTAAGACCTGCTGGTTTACAGGAGGCTGGACGGAGAGGCGTGTGGCGAGCGATCAGACACCGATAACTGACACTGACTCCCTGTAGCTGACCTCTGACCTCTGACCTCTGACCTCCCTGGAGCGAGGCAGGTGAAAAGACACGAGGACCAATAAAGTGTCACCCTGTTCTGAAGCCTGTTCTGTTCTGTTTCCACCCGGCGGTCTGTCTCGGCGAGGTGGAAAGTTTCAGACCGCGTGACACTCAGACTCCTCGGACTCCTCGGTCTCTTCGGACTCCTCGGACTCCTCGGTCAGACCAGCTCCACCGAACCTGCAGGGAAACATGCCGCCCGGGTTTCGCGCTCTCCTTCCCCTCACGTGCCTTTAATGGATCCTGCGTGTGGTTACTTAATAGTTTAATGAGGCGCTGGCTGTGGCTCCGCAGTGGAAACTGAACCGAACACACACACACACTCGCTCTCTCTCTCTCTCTCTCTCTCTCTCTCGCTCTCTCTCTCTCTCTCTCTCTCTCTCTCTCTCTCTCTCTCTCTCTCTCTCTCGCTCGCTCGCTCGTTTTTTTTACGCTCATCTGTAATCTTCTGCTTCCACTCGGGAGTCACAGCGACTATCTGCAGCCGTTTTCCAGAGGCCATTTTGAATCTTTTCTCTAGGAGTTTGGAGTAACGCTTTACTTGCAGTGGTGTTTATATCTGTAAGACCTTATTTGTGACCGTTAAAACAGAGCGATGCCGCCTCCTCCTCCTCCTCCTCCTCCTCCTCCTCCTCCTCCTCCTCCTCCTCCTCCTCGTCACACGCTGCGTATACAGAGGTCACATTTCATTTATTTTACCTTTTACAGGAATTTGCCTTGCATGTGAGAGATTTGAGTGAACAATTAGACCAAAGAATGATTTTCCCTTTTCAGGTTGTTTCATTTGATTCATTATCAGAAGAGGCTGAAAGGCTCAGAGCTATTCAGTGTTTCACAAGAAAAAAGCAAAAAAATTGAGAGAAATTAGACAAAAACAGACATGATAATACATTTGTACAGTAGAAATATAGTATAGTAGAAAATTATCTCACGAGTCCCTGGGCCCCCAGGCTGAGAACCCCTGTTATAAGGCATTGTAAGTGCATTATGAGCACATGGTAAGTGCATGATCAATATAATCAGAGCATGATATAATAAACTAAATTTGCAGTAAATAGCCAGTTGAATACTGATACTGGCTGATGGTAAATTTAATGTAACGTTCTGATGTTTTTCTGACGATAACACAGTTAGAAAAGTTTATAGTTTATAGTTATAATCTGCTTGTGATGTTTCATAATGAGTGTTACTGCATTTGTTTTGAAGGTGAAGTCTGGCACTGCCGGCTTTCTTTACATTGTGATTCATTGATTCCCAGCTGTCAAATCCTCACAGTGATTCACTGAGGGTTTGATACAAGGACTGACAGCCTGAGATGGATGAACACGAGTTTTGTTTAAAAGTTTGTCAATGCCAGTTAGATCTGAAACGATTAGTTGATTAATCGATTAGTCGATAAACAGATAATTAATCAATTATAAATCTGATTTATGGTTTGAGTCATTTATTTTAAGTAAAAATACCAAACATTTGCTGGTTACAGCTTCATAAATGTTAAGACTTGCTG